>NC_067398.1:93310553-93328053 GCF_016432865.1 Antechinus flavipes | reverse complement strand
TGGTTTTATTGTGTACCATTCGTGTTGACTTTTTTCTGAAGGTCAAGTACAGAGGAAATTATATCTTACTGAGAATTTAAATGCAACCCAAGTTCTATAGTTTATCTGCATTTTTTTTTTCAGAGGAGGAGGTAGTTCATAGATGATAGCTGTATGAATGAGGATTGAAGAATTCATGGGACATCCAGAGCTCTGCCATTTTGCCTATACTCAATTAGGTATATCAATGGCAACAAACTGTCAATCAATCCAGACATATCTTTGGTCATGTTAAGACTCAGCTAATTACCTATGCAGTCATTCTAATGACAGGATAAGTTAATACAGTATTTGAAAGGAGAAATCATTATGGAGATAGGGCCACCTTCCTCGATTACCAAAAACAACTGCCACCAATAGTCAGTATAATCAATATTATATATAGAACACTGTGAATGACAACACACTATGGACACCAGTCTGGCTTCCAAACTAGACCCTATAGCCATCATCTAGGGAAATGACTCCTGTAAAGAACGAGCCAGTCATTCCCACAGTCAGCCAACTGCCACTTGTAGAGTGGCAAACTAGCCTAGCTGAAGCAGCAAGACATCCTAAGAGAAAAGAAAGGAAATAGTTTCTACCAGAAAGTCACCTCATTGCCACCAACTGGATCAATGGAACATCAGTGCTTATAGCCCAGTGCCCTCAGTCATCATCCTGGGAAGCACCTTGTGAGGATGTTATCTGAAAATTGCTGCTGTTGGTGCTATGGCCATTGCTATTAAAGATCCAAAAAAGACTGCTGTTTCTACCAAAGCTCTTGGCACTGTCAAATAACTTAACACCAGAAACTGATGTGATTTTTAACAATTTAAATAATTTTAAATAAGAGGAATTAACATTTATTTTGCTACTGCAGTTTAAGGACCATAGGACCTTTCCATTTAATTTTGAGTTGAAACCTTTCATATATGTTATCTTTATTAATAGAATGAAGCTCTTTGAGATCAGAAACTGGCAGTGAGATGGCACAGTGGATAGAGTATCAGGGCTGGAGTCAGAAAGGCCTGGGGTCAAATCTAGTCTCAGACGTTTACTAGCTGTCTTGTTCAAGTCACTTAACCCTGTCTGCTTCAGTTTCTCATCTATAAAGTGAGAAGGAAATGGCAAACCACTCCAGTATCTTTGCCAGGAAAACCCCAAATGAAGTCATATAGAGTTATAGTACTGAAAAATGACTGAAGGACAACAGCTTTTTATTTTTTACTATAAATAGTAATTTATTATTACTATTTGTTATCATGCTTTAAACACAGTAGGCAATTAATAACTATGTCATTCATTAATTCTTTAAGGGGGAATTGAAGATAGTTTTGAAAAGATGGTGTTAGTTATTTTTACCTCCCTTGCATCATTTATAGTTTGTTATGTGGGAGAAGGAGAAGAAAGAGTTTGCTTGTTCTGTATGTTACTTCAGAAGGGAAAATCAGGATCAGTCGGGAAGAGGTACAGGGAAGCAGATTTCAGCTTCATGTATGCTGTTTTGTGAAGCATCCAGTGTTCTACAAATGTAAGCTATTATCATTATTATCATCATCATCATTATCATTATTTCCTCCCAAAGAGAATATCTCCCTTGGAAACATCCCAGAATTTCTTCCACTCATATCAATCACATCTCAATGTGTGCTTATCAGATTTTCACATGACAGAAAGCTGGAAGGAATAAGTAATATATCGAATGACAGAATTGAGATCCAAATTTCAAAAAAAAAAAAAGTTAAAAAAAAGTTCTGCATTTAGGACTGTCTACATACAGGATTGAGTATAGATGACCTGACTTGGGAGTTTTAGTTGATCACAAGCTCAATATCAGCAGCAGTGATGTAATTGCTTTAAAAAAAAATGTAATGTGAATAGTAGTCTGCCTAAATAAAAGCATTCAAAAGCATTAAAATACAGAAAGGTGATGGGCCTACTTAATTTGGATGGCTTAGCCTATAATTGAAGTTTTCTGACATTCAATTTCTTCATTTTAAAAAATAGAATAAGATATATATTAGTTCTATGTGTCATTTTCCAGGAGGACTCTTGACTAACTTGGATATATTTAGAGGAAGACTGCCAAGATGTAAGTGAAATAATTGAAGGCAGTGGAAATATTTAATCTTGAGGAAAGATTACTTGGGAGAACTAGGGACATAATAGCTTCAACTGATGAGTATTCTTGTTTTGAATTGTTTGAAAATTCAGAATGAAGACTTATGGATAGCCATTAAAAGAATAAATAATTCCATTTAGTTTATAATGAACTTTCTAATAATTAGACTCATTTGAAGCCATTTTAATGAAAAAGGTTGATTTATGATTGGGCTTTCATTCACTGAAAATATTTGATCAGAGAGTGGATAACCACTTGTCGATAATGTTATATAGGGAATTCATACTTTGTTTACTCGTTCCCAATGAACTCTCCTATCCTAGAATCGAGAAACAGGACATGTACTGTAGCATTTCGAATCAGAAGAAACATTAGAGATCCTTGGATCTCTTCTCATAACATATATGAAGAAACTGGAAAACTGAATTCCTGTTGCTCAGAATCACAGAGTTAGTAAATAGGAGAGCTTGGATTCAAAGCAAAGCACTCTGATTATAGATCCAATTCTCTGTCTATTATGCTATATTGCTTCCTGGTCTGGCACTGTAAAATCAAATTTGAATTGGGAGAGATGAAAGATTCTTAAGACAGAAATTCTGGAGATACAATTACAAATGATCCCAATGAAAAAGAAAATAAGAAAGGGTCAAAAAAGATGAATCAGATTTCACAGAGAGGCCATTAATTAGCTTAGATTATAAAGGGCATTAAGAGAGATGGAAGTAAGGACAGGTAATTGAAGAAGATTTTAAAAGTGTCATAGTCCTCTAAAAATAGTGTTAGGAAGACTAAAACTGAGTAATAACTCAGCATTGTGATAAATGTTATAGGATGAAAAAAGGAGGGAGTTGAGTAGTTCTGCCCTCTCTGTCATTTATCATTGTCCCATCTACTCCAAGTAGGGGGACTTATCCTATGCTTGATCTTCCTCTTGTCCCCAACATAGCTAAAAATATCCGGTTTTATTTCTGTTTACTCCACCAAAGAGAATGATCTTCAGACAGGAAAGAATAGAGCAACAATGCTTAGCAGGAAATTGAAACCCAAAGATAAGGGAAGATATAGATAATAAGAACATAGCTGTCCTCAATGAGTCAAAATCATCAACTCTAGATGAATTGCACCAGAAAAGGTTAGTTAAAAAAAAACCCAAAACAAAATAAAAAACCCAAACCCAAAATTAAAACCAAGTTGGATATTTATGCTGGACTGCTATTAATAATTGTTAAGGAACTATGATTAGAGAGAATTCTCTGTCTCTGTGTTTCTGTCTCTATCTCTCTCTCTATGTCTCTATTTCTGTCTCTCTTCCTCTCTCTCTCTACACACACACACACACACACACAATTTAAATTCATATGTTTGATATATATCTATCATTTTTGTGAGAGACAATATGGTACACTGGAGAGACAGCCACACTTGGAGAAAGAAGAACTGAATTTAATTCCTAGCTCTAACACTTTTTAGCTATGTGATCTCTAGAAAACCATTTAAATTCTGAGATAAAAATTCCTATCTATAAAATAGGAATATAAATTTCCCTATTTCAAACTTCTATATATTACAGAAAAGGTTTGCCATGAAAAATTTATTTGTGAATTAAAACATATCTAGAGAGAATTAGAAGAATTATTCATGTTTTGAAATTCTAAAATAGATTATTTAAAGGATAGTTTGTGCCTATTTACAAAATAACATGGGAACTCTGAAGAACTAATATGGCTTCATTAAAAATACATCATAGCCAATTATTTTCCTTCCTCCCTCATTCCTTCCCTTCTTCCAAAACACCCCACTTTTTCTTTCTTTATCATTTCCTTCTTTCTTTCCTTTCTCCCTTCCTCTGATCTTTCTTCCCTCCTTGCTTCTTCCTCCTTCCCTCCCTTTCTCTCTTTTCTCCTTCCTTCTTTCCTTCCTTCCTTCCTCCCTTCCTCCTTCCCTCCCTTTCTTCCTTCCTCTCTCCCTGCTTCCCTCCCTTCCTTCCTTCCTTCCTCCCTCCCTCTCTCCCTTTCTTCCTTCCTCCCTCCCTTCCTCCTTCCTTTTTTTCCTTCTTTCCTTCCTTCCTCTCTCCTTTCCTCCCTCCCTCCCTCCCTTTTTTCTTCCTCCATTTCTTCCTCCCCTCTTCTTCCCTTCTTTTCTTCCTTCCTTCCTTCCTTCTGCAGTGAAGGAACAAATGAATGAAAATACCTGTTATTTGACACACAAAAAAATAATTTTTTTAAAAAGAGAGCTCATTAGTAATTTTAAAGAACAGTTTCAGATGAGTTATGAGGTTGGGTGTCAGATTACACTGAATTGAGAAGTGAGGAGAAAAAGGAAAGGAAAGTAGCAAGTATAAATAGGTTTTTCTAAGAGATTGTGAAAGGGAAGAGATATAAGATGATGTCTTGAGGACATAGCAGCACTTAATTATGGATTTTAAGGATGGCAGAGACTTGGATTTGTTCACAGGAAATAAGGAAAGACATAGTAGACAAAAAGGGACAGAAAATTATGATACTTATTGGGGCAATCCACTACAAAAGATGAGATGAGATGAGATGAGATACATGTATAGTGGTATCTTTGTCCAGGAGGAAACACTTCTTTATCAACTCCTGGGCTACGATTGGATGTACAATTGGATCACATCACAAAATAAAGTGATGCTCATCCCAGGCTTTCCCTGGATCTGGTAAGAGGGTATTTTGTCTTAACATTTTTTGAAGCAGACTTTCAAACAACATCTTTCAGTCTTCTTCACATTCCCCCCAGGGGCATCATCTCCAACCTCTTTTCCCTTCTACTTCTAATTTCCAAAATCCTTTTTGTGTTGTCTTCCTCATTAAATGTAAATTCCTTGAGAGCAGGGACTGTCTTATTTACTTGTATCTGTAACTCCTGCAGATACCACAATGATATGTATTAAATGCTAAAACTCATCTGTCTACTATCTATCTATCATCATCATCATCAGTAGCAGCAGCAGCAATCTATCATCTATTATCAATCTATCTCTCTATCATATATTTATATACCATGAGATTTTGAGTTGTACAAGAGGGACAGATCTTTTGGCAGATGACTGTAATTTTCTCAGTAATGAATAAGCTAGGGGCCTCAGTTAAAAGGGATATGAATTATAGGAAGTTTAAAGAGAGAAAGCTTGGAATAGCCCTTATGTGGAGTGAAATGGAGAATTAATTAAGGAGGGGTAAAGGACTTTTGCTGCAATGAAGGCCCATTTGAGATTAAATAACATAAATTTGTAGTAGATCCAATGAGCAGGGTTTTAGGATTCTTTCAGCTCAATAGGAAGAAGTATATTATGGGACCCATCTAAGGTTGGGGTTTAACAAGGCATGAACAATAGTGCAATAGTAGCCTAAGAAAGCAAGGGATAATGGAAAATAGTGTAGAGTTGAAATAGTTAATTTGACATTTAATAGGGAAGAAACTTGTAAAGGATGAAAAAGTTCTAGAGATTTTAGAGAATGACAGCTCTACTGAGAGGGAAAACTATTTAGGAGGGGTAAAGCATAGGAAAAGACGGTTTTCAATCACATCTGCTAAATATATCTAAATATTTTCTACATGTACTATAGAAAGCCACATTGTGTCTATTTGCTTACTGTGTGCCAGGCAACTATAGCTAAATGTTGCCTAAATTTCTTCTGCTGGTCCCTATGTATGTATATATGTATGTATGTATACTCTAGGAACATAGACAGCTAAGTAGTAGAAATGTAGAGAAAAATATTAAATGGAGCCAGATGTTAGTTGTTCAATATAGCGTAGGAAAAAGAATACTGGTATTTCACATTCCTTGGAATTTTTATTTGAATTCCTGTTCTTTCTTTTCCCTCATATTTTGCTGCTTTGAAAGTGACTGGTAGCAGGGAACAATGGAAAAAATACTTCAATGGAAAAAATACTATCAGAAGACCTGATTTTACATCTTCACCCATTCCTTTATTAGTTCTATGACTTTGGGCAAGTCACTTTAAATCTGTGGCCCTCAGTTTCCTCACCTGTATACGGAAGGCATTTGACAGCATAATATCTTAAAAGTCTTTTCAGTTCTAGTACATGAAGTTCTAAGCAGATTGAAATCTACCCAGCATAGCATTTGTTTTGCTCTGGGAAGCAAGCGGGCATTGGGTTTGTTGATCTACTGGGATATGTCTAGGGACCACTGGAACAGTCATGGTTAATCTTGGGGACACTGTAAATCTAAATAAAAACATCTGAGATCAAACTGTGTAAGGCTCTCCCTCCAACAGATAACAAATTACTCCATCTCTGTTAGGAGGTGTGCTTGCCAACTATTTTATATGGTAACACTGGATTTGCAACATAGAACACTGGTGTTATCTAAGGGTGTAACTAGCAATTTGAAATTGGTACACACAGCAGTTGACCGATTGCTCCCCATCCCCATCATCCCCCAAAGTACACATGCCATTATACACACTGTGATCTCCAGTTCAGCAGGAGCAGCTGACTACATACTACTGTAAGTTTGCAAATGTCCAAAGAACTCTGTCTCCATGTGTCTCCCCTCCAAATCTTGTACTTTCATCTCTTTATCTTCTCTCTGTGTGTCTCTCTGTCTGCCTCTGTCTCTTTTCTTCCTGCCCTCCTTCCATCTCCCTCCTTCCCCTCCTCTTCTTTCCATCTCCCCTTCTTCTCTCTCTTCCCTCTCCTCTCCTTTCTTTTTTTTTCCTCTTGCATTTTTCTTTGCTCATCTCTGTCTTCTTTCTCTATCTCTTTTTCTCCTCTTTGAATCTCTATATCTTTCTGTGTTTGTTTCTTATTATCTTTTCTTTTTGCCTCTTTCTTCCCTTCCATTGCATTTTCCCCATATCTTTCTCTCTCTATGTGTGTCTCTCTTCACTCACGGATTCTTTCTAAAAGGTCTCCTGCACACACTGCACACTCATCCTACACACACGCGCGCGCGCACACACACACACACACACACACACACACACACACCACACCATATGAAACTACTTTTGAGAAAAATGGAGCTTCTTATATTCTGGAAAATATGGACAGTACTTTTGCAGTACCTTGCTTACAATATTTGATTTGTATTTTTGCCATGACCAAATAACCAAATTGTTTTTCATCTAGATGATGGTTTTCCATCTCGAAGAGAGGTCAAAGGGGCTTTAGGGAACTGCCTTTCTCTAAGTTAAGGGTGAAGAATGAATTGTTCAATTTTTAAAAAGAGGGAGGAGACTATAGTGACATAATAATAAAAAAGAAAAAAGATCTTAAAAAGCAGCAGGAAATTAATACTTGTGTCCTTAGATTGAAATGTACAAGAATGTGACACACAGAAGAAAGGTAAAGAGAAGAATTATTGACTATTTGGAATAAAGCAACAGATATAGAGTACCTCCTAAAGAGAAGAAAATTGGATACTCTGAAGATACCAATGCTTTTCCTTTTATGAATGGTGATGACAGACACAAATCTATTTATATACATATGTATAGATACATATTTTTATAATATGTGTATAATATACTCACTCATGCATGTATATATACTTACACATATATACACACATGTATATGTGATTAATGATTCTTAGTTGAGGAGTACTGAAAAAACTATTTGTCAGTCCAATAACAATAATAGAGAAGTTTGGAAAGACAAATATAGCCATCAAGAATTGATACTCAAGATAGGAAAAAGATAATGCCCAGCTGTGATATGTTTAAGTCACCCGGCCCATATAAACTACATATTGAATACTGAATTGAAAATTATGCTGATTCAGTGAGCCATTGTTCTCAATCCTATTTGTAAAATCAGTTTGGGGAGAAGCTCTTCTGAGGGAAACATAACCTAGGCTGTAGTCTTTGTAATATCTGTTATTCCTCAAATACCCTTACCTGTGATGTTTATACCTCCACTTCTTAAACATCATGTTGCAGCAGTACCTGTGAGCCCTTTCCTACTGACAATGGGGGAATTGCTGAGATGCAATGCCCATCCCCCCTTTTTGCTGATGTGGACCTATGTGAATTGACTATCTTGTAATAAAAGTAATTAATAAAAGTTGATTTCATCTTGAACCCTTTGTTCATCTTAAGTAATCAGCCCATTAATGTATTATTATCAACATAATTTTAATAAACTTTTAAATTCTTTGTCCTGAATTTTGTCTTGTAATAAAGTTGAAATCCTAGATAAAGATTGTTCCTTTAAATAATGAGATACTTAATGAATTGGCAGTTATGAGTGCTGAGCTACTAGAAGTGATCTTTGACAGATTGTGGAGAACGGCAGAAGTAACAATAACTAATATATAGCGCTAACTATGTGCCCGACACTGTGGTAAGTGCTTTACAATTAAAGTCTCATTTGATTCAAGGCAGATGCTATTATTACCCCAATTTTACAGGCAAGAAAATTAAGACAAAAAGGGGTTAAGTACCTTACCAAGGGCCACATAGCTTGTAAATCTCTGAGAATGGTTTTGAACTCAGGTTTTTCTGACTTCAGGCTCAGTGCTCTATTCACTGTGCCACCTGTTTGGATAGATTATGGTAATGATTATCCCAATTGTTTTTTAGGTGAAAAGAATAGAATCTTAAAAATTTTAGGCACTCTCAGCTTGACATTGGTCCTTACCATCATTCTTCAATATATTATTAAATTGATGCCATTGAATATCTAGCAAAGAAAAAAAATCACAAAAAGCCAGTAGGCTTTTTTTTAAACAAAGTTAGTTTTATTTTCATTAAAAATGAGATTACTAAATTAGGTAAAAAAAGGAAATGCTCTAGATATACTTGACCTAGATTTTATTAAAGAATCTGATATATTTATTTATGTATTAATGATAAAATAATTTAATAAAAATTTAAAAAATGCTATTTTTGTTGCTGAGATAGAGAGATGACTCATATAACAGTGTTCTGGTAAGAAGTTTCTGAACTGTTGAGTATTTAGATCCAAAGAATAATCCTCAGTGGTTTCTATGTCAACCCGCAAGGTCCTTAAGGAATTTGTGTTTACATTAGTATTATTTAATATTTTTCTCAAAAATCTATATAAAGATATAGATGGACTGCTTAAAAGGTATGTAGTTAACATAATGCTGAAAGGAACAGTTAAAATGTGAGATCAGTGGTGTCAAATTCAATTAGAAATTGGATTCCCTGCAGATCACATGTTAAAAAACAAAAAACAAAAAATTTAGAAAACCACATATAAACATTATATAACTTTTTTTCATTTTTATCTATTTTTCTATTTATTTCTCTATTTTAATGTGATTAAGGTGGGCTTGAGTTTTCCACTTTTGTGCTATATGACAAACAGAGTTGGGATCCAAAAGCACTTTATAGTCCAGAACATTGGATTGGGACATCCTTTGGGATGAAATTAAACAGGTACAAATTTAACATTCTACACTTGGGAAGATGTGTCTAGTCAGCAAGTCAAAGGTTTTAGTGGATTACAATCTAAATGTGGGCAGTCAATAAAAGCTAATGTAATCATAAGTTTCATTGCTAATTGTAGTGCCCAGAAATAGGGAATTGATAGTTCTACTAGATTCATGTGGTTATACCACACCTGAAATATTTTATGTGGTTCTATGGCTTATATCTATTCATTCATTAAACATTTATTAGACAACAACCATGAATGGTCAAATTACTATGCTAGTTGATGAAGATCCAAGAGCAAAAACTAAATTAGTCCTTGCCCTATTCTGTTGGAAGTGAACCATATATACACAAATAAGTAAATATAGGAAATTGTTGGAATCCTTACTAACTGCTAACTAATTAGAGTTGATCTAATCTTACAAGAAGATTTTGGGCAGAACCTGAAATAAGGTACTAAGTAGAACTAATTAATACAAGGCTTGTGTTCACACCTTTACTCATTGGAGTTCAATGAGTTCACATCTCCCTTGAAGCTCTTTGGGCCAGAGAGCACTATGGGAGAAAACCCATAATCCCTCTCTCTCTCGTATCCCACAATTCCTCCCTCTTGGATAAAAGAAACAGACAGAGGCTCTCGGTCAGATTTCTGTGGAGTTACACGGCAAGGCAAGAGAGAATACATTTTCCTTTTGGCTGGCTGGTCGTGGAGGGGAGTTCAGCTGGACTCGAGAGGAGTGACTCTGGTGGCAGACGAAGAGTTTTCAGAGGATAAAGCTATGAGTGGAGAGTTCAGTGGACAACCAGATTCATCTTCATCTCACACCACTGTAGTTGGTGGCTGGGCTCCCCAGAAGGAGGCAAGAGAGACATTCCATCTCTGTGTTGGTTGGAGGCTGAAGAAAGCAGAGGCAGAGGCTGAAGGACAGAACCTTTGGATTTGGAGATATTCGGAGGGCTCTAAGCCTCTAAGCCCTGTGTTTTGAGAAGAACAAGAACTCCAACATTCATTGAACTCATAACAGAAAATGAATAAAAAGTAATTTCAAAGGAGAAAGTTCTAATAACTAGGGAGATCACTATAAGCTTAATACAGGAAATGATGTAATTGATGGTACAGTTCTTAGAAATTATGGAATTCATTAAAATGTGGTGATGCAGAGATGAGAAGAAAATACATTCCATACAAGGATGGCAGTCTACATAAAGACATGGAAATAAGGAGGTGTGATGTCATGTATGAGGAACAACAGGCAGACCATATTAGCTGTGGTGCATAGTATGTGAAAAAGAATAATGCATAATAAGCCTGGAAAAGTAGGTAGAAGACTATTCGCAGAGGGACTTAAATACTAAATAGAGGAGTATAAATTTAATCCTATAGGAAATAGGGAACTCCCTGAAGAGAAGGTGACATGGTAATAACTGATTTTTAGTTGTATCATTTCAAATAACTGTGTGGATGATGGATTAGAAAGAGTATAAACTAGAGGCATGATTATCCATAATGATGTTATTGTCATAGTCTATTTGAGAGGTGATGAAGACCTAAACTAGGATTGTAGTTGCATGAGTGGAAAGAAGATATACAAAAGAGACATTTAAAAAGTATTATTGATTGAATATGTCATTCAAATAAGATCTAAAGAAGAATGAAAACTATTAGTGCTTTTAGGGGATCCAATTTGTTATATTAAATAAGGAATTGGTAATATAGAAATTATGTGGTTACACACAAGAAATCTGGGCTTACAGATAGGGTAATAATCTGCATAGAGATGATCATTGAATCACAGGAACTAATATAAATAGTAATAGGGATGGTGTAGGAAAAGAAGAGTGGCCAGAATAGAACTCTGGGGGTACCTGTATACATAAAGGAAAAAAATAAATAGGGATCTATCAAAAAGATAGAGGAAGAATAGTTAGAAAAGTAGGATGAGAAACAGAGGATCCTGATAAAATAAGATCATAGATTTAGACTTGAATGAGAGTAACATTCATTAAATTTAAAACTTTAATTTTACAATTAAGGAGTTCCTGAGAAGGAATGCAACTTGCCTAACATCATAGAGATAATAAGGGGAAGAAACAAAGTTAAAATTCAGGTCCTCTGACTCCAAATTTAGAGTCTTTTCCATTGTGCCATTCTGAATATTCCAGGACAGAGGAGTGTCTCAAAAATCTAAAAAGGCTTAATTAAAGTAGAGTGTGATCAAAAATACTACTGAAAGGTTAAAAAGGACGAAGACAGAATAGGTCATCAGATTTGGCATTTCGGCCTTGAAGAGAGCACTTTTAGTTGGATATTGATGTTGGAAGGCAAATTGTAAGAAGTTGAAAAATAAGTGATAAAAGGGAAATGGAAGCCAGAAAGAAGTGTAGATTTTTTTTTTCTCCTTGAGTTTTCTTATGAAAGGGAAGAAAGATATAAAGCAATAGTTGGAAAACCATTCAGAGGAAAATAATTAGATTGGTGGAAAGCCTCAAAATCATGTCATATCAGGACTAAATGAATAAAGAGGAATTTTAACCTTGAGAAGAAACTTGGTTGGGATGGAACATGAAAACTTTCTTGATGTTTGATATACCTAATCCTGATAATCAGAATTTAGAAGAATCTGCAGAATATGCAGCAAAAATAAAAATAAAATAAATAAATAAAATAAATAAATAAAATAAAAATAAAATAAAACGAACAATTTCCTATCAAATAGACCTATTAAAAAGTGGAATGGTATGTCTCTGATATTTTCAAACAATGCTAAGATAAAATAAGGATTCTTAGTCTGGATCAGATGTTCTCTGGGGTCCCATCCAATGGAGACTGAATGATTATATAAAATGTGAAACTCTGGCTCATGCATATATTGAGCTCCTATTCTGAAGATGAGAGGCCAAGTTTCACTGAAGAATTAGGGAGACAGATTTTTCTGGCCATCAGTAAACATTTTCAGTCTAATAAGTCATTGATTAAGTACTTACTATGTGCCAGGCATACCTCACCTTTTCTCATTATGGTCTGATCTCAGTAATTAGTTTTACAAATGAGAATTCGGAGAAGGTTCAATCTCTGTAAGAGTGTTAAGGGTAGAAATGATTATATACATCACACAAGAACTAAAAACAACACCAAATAGTGAATTTCCTGGGAGCATCTATTGCTCCCCATTGCCATAATTATAACATAATAATAGCTAGCAATTATAGAATATTTTTTAAGATTTGAAAAATGTTTTATATATGTTGCATTTTTTAATCCATTATCTCTCCAAATAGGTATGTTATTTTATAAGTTGATAATAAAGGAAACTGCTACTGTCATATTTTCTATTTGTATAACTTGGATTTAACCCTCTTTTGAAGTCATTTTTTGTTCTGTCTTTTCCAGTCTAAAAGTTATGTAAGTCATAAGAAACAAAATTGTTATGTATTTACCCAATCCTCAAATTTCAAATCTAGTATTCTTTCCAATGTATAATGTGATTCCATTTATGGACATTAGTCCAAATCCAATCTTCTGTGATGTCAATGTCATGAGTATAGACAGTGATGTTTATAGTGCTAAAGAAAAATACAATCACATTTATTACTTTCTTTTAAACTATAAACATTTATTTAGTACCTTTGCTATCTTAAAGTTATAGCAACTGCCAGAGAATATCAAGCACACTTCACTTTCTATTAAGAATAGTTTATTATATATTTTTTGAGCAAGAAATATTTTGTTACTCCTATCACTTCTAATTTAAAAAATCTGGAAACAAAATCCTCAATTCTTAGTTACAAAGTCTTAAAAAAAAACCCTAACAAATTCCCACCTTAGTTTTTTCTGAAACTGTTTCACTTTTTTTTTTTTCATTCACTGCTCTGTCAGGAGGTGAATAGCATATGTAATTTTCACTCCATTGGACTCATGGTTCATCAGTATGCTTATCTGCATACTAAAGTTTTTCAAAGTTGTTTTTTTTTTTCTTTAATGCTATGAGTGTGGTATAAATTGTTCTCTCAGTTCTACTCATTTTGCTCTGTATCAACTCATATAGGTTTTCCAAATTTCCTCTGGGTCAATGTAATCCTTTCATATTGTACAATAACATTGCCTAATACTTATGCACCATGATTTGCTCAATTATTCTCCAATATAAGGACAATCCCTTACTTTCCAGATTTTGGTTCCCATGAAAATGGCAAATATGTTTGAATTTCATACTTGTGCATTTCATTCTGCAGGTTTAAATTCAGTCAATGTCATTATATATTGACATCTCTAATCAATTATAAGATCTTATAAATTATCTTTCTCGATAAAATTCTAAATATAACTTTGATTGATTAATTTTTTCATTATTATTTTCTGCTGTAGTTACTTTTAATTAGATTAAAAGGTGCTTTCCAATACATATTAGGAAAAAATAGAATGAATAATTAAAGAGATAATTGGCAAATATCTAAGATATTTAAATGAAAAATGGATATAGCACTGGACTTGTAGTCCTGTGTTTGAATCCTGCTACAGATACTAGATCTATGACCTTTGTAAAACTCTTAGTCTCTCATAGTTTCAGTTTACTTATCCACAAAATGGGTATTAAAAAACCACATATGTCAAGAGATAGTTGTGAAGTTCAAAAGCAATAATACTTGTAAAGTTATTTTCGAATCCTAAAGCTTTATGCAAATGCTAGGTATGATTATTTCTTTTTTTTATTTTTTGTAGGTTGGCATTATAACATTTATTAAGATAAAGCTATGGGTTAATAGAAACAACAAAGAACCAAAGAATTAAATTGCAAGCTATGTAAAATCCTAACTAAAATTCAAATGTGTCTCATGTATTTAATTATTAATTTACTAAAAGCCCTAAAAGAACACTACTCCCTATATAATAAGGTACTGCAAAACAATTGGCAATTTTCAGGTATCAAAATTGTGGTTTTTGCATTTTTGTATCCTTTTCTCAATCAGGAAAAATACTTTTTGAATGTTATATAATATACATATAAAACAAGATAGAAAAATACATTACAAACTTGTAATAATGGCTATAAATACATTATCTTAAATGTTTCTCATAAGCAGTAGGTTGGTTATTATTATTATTTATTAATATTATTATTTGAAAATGGAAAGAATGTTCTGGAGAACTTGGGGAAATTCTTTCCTGGGCAGTTTTCTAGACAGTCTCCTCACTTTTTTTCTTTTCCAGAATTATGATCATTCCCCTTCCCTGTGTTCCCTACTTCCTCTTCCACTCTTGGCTAAATTGGTTTAAGCTCTGGAGTTAGAAAGCACACATTAGTTATGATTTCTATCTAAAACAGAAGCTGTGATACCCTGGTAACAGTTTGGACAAGTTACTTTGTTTTGCATTTTATAATTGTGCTTATCTGATTTCTAAAGTTTTTCAAAGTTTTTTTTTTCCCCTTATAATGATATGAGTGTAGTATAAATTGTTCTTAGCCTGTAAAATGTATTCCCTTGATATGGCTTACCAACTTACCTTCCTGTTCCTTTCTTTGCTTGTCTATCTTGCTATTTGTAGCTAAAGATTAGTGTTAGGCTATGAGGTTGATGAAATTTTTTTTAAAGACATGATTCCTACTCTCAAGAAGCTTACAGATTTGCAGATTTGAAGTAGAGACAAGACAACTCATCAAAAAGATAACTAGCCATTGATAAATGTCAAATAGGTAATAAGAATAAATATGAAAATCTAGAGCTGGAAGAGATAGGTGTAGGATACATTTGTAAAGGAAACCTTTGTGAAGAAAATAGGACTTGAATTATGTCTTGAAAAACAGGTAAGTGAGATTAAAAAAAAACTGAAGAGGAGTGAGGAGGACATGATAGAAAAGAGAATCATTTTGGGCAACTGATTCTAATTTCCAAGTGCCTTTCTCTACACCTATTGTAGAAAGTTGGTAGCCCTCAGACCCTGAAACCTTTGTTTCTACTTCACTTAACTCAATAAAAATGAAATGTTTTCAGTGTTACCCATTATTGTACTAGGTCCTGGGGACAAAAACAAAAAAAGAGACATAATTCCTGATCTTAAAGAGCTCACAATTGAAATAAGTTAATGAAACAAATAAATACATATTATACAAAGAAGACTGCCTGACATTTACTCTAGGAAAATTTCCAAATGGAAAGAATGTCCAGGAGAGCTTGGGGAAATTCTTTCCTGGGCAGTTTCATAGACAGCCTCCTCATTTTTTTCTTTTCCAGAATTATGGTCATTTTTTCCTTTTCTCTGTGCTCCCTTTTTCTTCTTCACTCTTGGCTAATTGGTTTAAGTTCTGGAGGCACAGAGCACACAGTTCATTTTAGGAGAGGGATATTTTAAGCTATTTGTTTTCAAGTTGCATTCATGTTTTCCAATTCAGGTTATGTTTCCTGCTGGAAAATCCTGCCATAACAAGATATTTTGGCAGACAGTAAGATAATTTGGTTGAGAATCATCCATTTTTTGGCAGCCATCTAGCAGATAGCTCTGTCTGTGAGGGTGGAAATTCACACTCCTTCAGGATGGTTGGCCAGATTGGAGATTTCCCTACCCACACAGCTCTACGACTGATGAGATGAAGCCGACCTTTTCCAGCTCAATAGTAATATGCTCCCTTTGAAATGCAACACTGACTTGAATGGATAAAAATCTGTGTTTTGCAAACATCTCATGAGGCCTGATATGCATCCGAGCGTGCCCAGTTCAAGCATCGCTTTAAAAAATCCGCTTCAATCTTCATTCTCTACTCACTCAATAATCAAGTCCTTCCATCTTGGATGTGACTTTTTCACTTAAGGATAAAATGGAAAACTTGCAATGAAATAGAAGATTCTCAGGATTTGTCATGCTATTTATCACCTGTTACATGAATCTTGTTTAACTATGAACGTTACCATAGACCAGAACAAATGGGAGAAAATGGGTAATGCCTAAAATATCTTTTGGTAACTAAATAAGGAACTTACCCTTTAATGAGTGATGTTTTACTATAATGAAATTTTGATAAATGGCTGAAGGGTAGGGAAAAGTCCATTGAGTCTTGATTGTTTTGACTTTCTCTGAAAGATATGCATATTCCATAATCACACCAAATATTGATTTAGGGCAACTCAGTCATGTCCTCATCTCCCATCAGTTTTACTCTGGGATAAGAAGTAATAGCAAAATATTTTGAAAACTTTAAAGTTGTTATATACAGAACATTGTGTTGTAAACCTCAATAAATCTTTTGTACCAACATGGTGTCTGAGCAAAAAAAAATAACATTGTTACATAAATTGATTTATTATTATTGTGATTATTAGAAAAACTTCTAATGTTGTTTTTGCTCTTTTGCCTTTTTTAGGAATTTTTTTTTTATTTTTAGTCTGCTCCTTTGATTTTTCAACAATGCAGGATAATTTTATTCTAAGAACTCTCTCTACTGATAGAGATGGGTAACTTGTTTGCAATTTATCATCTCATATGCAAACTTTCCATGCTGGACAAGTATAAGAGAAAAATGTATAGTACTCCATCTTGTTAATTATATAATCTGGAAGCCACAATTTTTCAGTCTGTAAACCTTTGTTAAGTGCCTCCTATTTCCAGGCTTGTGCTAAATGTCAAAGATACAAAAAAAAAAAAAAAGCAAAAGATAGTACCAGATCTCAGGAATCAAATAACTAGTAATAGAGAAGTTAGGAAAAAGGGAGGGTTTTGAGTAAAAATATGAGTTTACTTTTGGATGTATTGCATTTGAGATGCTTACAAGACATCAAGTTCAAGATCTCTAAAAAGCAGTTGGTAGGAGATAGTTCAGATAGCTCAGGAGAAACATCAGGACTTGATCTATAGAGCTTCAAGTTGTTTCCATAGAAATGATCATTGAGCACTAGATACCTGATAAATCTACTAAGAGAGAGAAGGGATAGAGGGAAAAGAGAAGAGGTTCCATTTAAAGACTTTAGGTGT